>NC_138589.1:22309940-22354518 GCF_964289735.1 Phaethon aethereus
TGGCTCTAAAGACGATCAGGTCTACACACACGCCCCTGTTGTCAGATGTGCAGGAGACCTGAGAGAGTAAAACCAGCTTGGAAACTGCGAGCAGGAAAGTCCCAATGAGACTTTAAAAAACCAGCTGAGGAATTGAATTTCCTCGCTCTATGAATTTGATTTGGGGTACAAAAGAGTTGTTTGAAAGCACTATTATGAGTTTTAACACATAATATTGTTCTCTTAAATATACTTTGCAAAGGTTTAAAAATTCTTTCTCTAGACCTTTCATCTACAGTGGTTTCTACTGGAGAGGAAGCAATCAGGGCACTAGAACTCTCTTGCTCTGAGGAGAAAAGGAAAAAAAGAGAAAAAAACCCCACCAAAGTCAAACTGGGGGACAGCCATAGATGCTTGTAATAAAGATTCCTGAAGTGCTTTTCTCAGGCAGGTGAAGGGGAGTTGTCAGTTTGCAAGTTTGTAAGAGGCCTGGGCAGTTCTAGGTGCTGTTACAGCCCTGCATTGCTTCCGACACAGAAGTAGTGAAACACCAGATGGAGAATAACACACTCCAGAGTAATGAAGCCTGTTGTAAGGTCCATACATTAGCTTTCTAGTATGCCTATATAAAGCCTGTAGCAGGGGCCAGCAGACTGCTGGATTCATGGCATCTCGCTCCGGCGTAGCTGGAATCAGTGTTTGACTTCATGGAAAAACCTTTCTATGGATCAAGCAAGCTTCAGTGCAATTCTTCCAGTCTACAGAGTGGTTGTAATGCCATGTCTCTTTTGATAGCTGAAAAGATGCAGCAGGAGTGGGGGTAGTTCACAGAATGGTTTCTCTTCTCTCAGGCCTTGGTGTGGTCTGCAGTAAATTGAGATTGATTGGATGTTATTTTTCCTCTTGCTAATGTAATCCATTAGCCTGGCACATGCATAATCAGTTTAGAGCACAGTTAACTGGATGTAATCGAGTTCTTCCCTGCCTGCTGGAGAAAATCCTCTCCAGATGCTGCTGGGTGAGAGCGCATACTAGGCTTATCACACACAATCCTCCTTATTCTGCTTTTTTGCCATTTTTCTCTTAAATCACATGTTATTGGCTGCTTGCATTGCCCAAGAGCCACTTCTGTTAGTGCTACTTGCTGCCAAAAAATGTGATCTGGAGACACGGTTAGCCCGTAGTCTGGTGAACCTTTTAGTCTTCTCCTGCAGTGCTTCCAGTGCCGGAGGTGAAGGTCTGGTCTTCTGCTGCCATCTTCATCCTGCACATTGCAATAGCTTGCATCAGACCTCTTCCCATGTTAGTGATGGAGAGGGCAGGGATGCCACAGTGGGGTCCTTGCTAACAACAAGAAGCTGGAAGGGTCTGGTAATCTTTCCTTTATTCTTCTCCTTGAATCCCTACTGTCCCCCTAATATCTTGCGACTGAACTGGAAACCCTGTCGTTTATCTTGCGCTTGCTGGGGGAATGTGATACTTATGCCTCTCTCCATGACTGCTATCTCCTTGGTGTGGTTGGTGGTTTTTACATTCTGAGAAACTACCTGGAAAGCAGGAGTACCATTGTAACTGCATGTGCTTAGGTACCGGCTTGAGGTGGATGACAGGTTTGTAGACCCTTTATCTCTTAGCTAGAACAGCCTGATGGCAGTGAGGCTGAGGTTAAGTTACATGGTTGGTTGTAAGCAGAGGCAGAGACACTGCAAACTCTTGACAAGTGCAGGCTTACTGTAACAGAAGCTGGGTCTTATCTGCTCGTGACCGCAGAGGACTAGACCAGACCTGAAGCAGAGCAGCATTCCCCACATCTGGAAGAGGTCGGGCACGAGTTCCTGGCGTCTACTGCACAGGTGGAATTTCCAGAAGGAATTAATCTGCTTGAGCTAGGGCCAAGTTTGGACGTTTCCTACAACTTCCTGAAAATGTCTAGTTCAAAACCTGCAACTCAGAAGAAGTTTAAACAAAGAGCTACTGAAGAAACACTTTGCTGGCCAGACTGCCAAATGAGTGCATTCAATGAGTTAATTCAGTGTCTTCCTTTTCAGTCCTTCCAAGTGCTTGAGTTAACTTTTTTAGGGAATAGGGAGTCTGAAGGAGAGGGTTGGGTTGATGCCCTGCATATAGGGGTTCTTTGTTAACTAGGAGATCCAGAGTGTGCAGGAAAACAACCTCTTAAAATCAATACTCAGGATACCAGCAGTGATGAAACTTTGTGGATCTGTGCTGACTTGGAAAGAAAGAAAGATGACCTGTGAGAAGGAAAACAGGAGGTGCAGCTACAAACCCAGCAGAAGCTGCTGGGAGTTCCCCGTTGGAGCGGTGTGTGTCTTGTCCCACCTCTCTGGTAGGCGCAGCACGAGCATGTGTGCGTCTCTCGTGAGAGCAGAGAGGCTGAGCTGGAGTAACCGCAGTGAGATGCTGAGCGGCGCTGGGGTTTGGGAGCCAGGCTTTACAGTTCCAGTTAAGTGCAATACACGAGACAGACCGAAAACAAAAGCATATGTTCTATGCCACATAGAAGTGCTGTCGTGGGGCTGTTGGTCTTAAATGAAGATACTGGTCAAATAGGCAATTGAGAAGACTGGTGGGAAGGGAGATAACCCCTGCAGTGTGAGAGTGCAGAACGCGCTGGGGTGACAGGACTTGGGGTGATGGTGTGCGTTAACTTACTTGACTCCAGTAAAATACCATAGAATCCCCAGCAGTGATGTACGTCACACAGTCAGGAAGAGCATACAAGGCTGCATCGCCAGCTACTGACCCAGGGTAGTGGCTGGGATGTCCTAGGGGAAATTCAGCAGCCTGCAACGTAGAAAGTGCAATAGGAGACACTGGTTTTTAGCTCCCACGCTGCAAATGGGGTAAAGCGTCATGGCAGCATGTGATGCAGTGACTAAACTTCTAGAGGCTCTAAGTGTCAACTTGAAGAAACTTGTTGGAAAATCCCAAAAAGTTTTTAATCCTAGGTGATGCATGGAGTATCGTATGAGATGTGGCTGCTGAATGAGAATGATAATGTATTCAAATTCAATATCCTTCCGCAACAGAAAAAGACAAAAAGAGCATTTACCATGACAGTATCTGGCTTTGAAGTTAAAACTACATGAAAATGGGTGAACTACTGTTAGACAAATTAAAAGGGTGTGATGTGTGCAGGTTGTAGAGGGTTTACCTAAAACCACATTAGATGCTTGTATTAAATGTGTACTACCCATGAGAAAAAGTTGAAAACGAAGCTGGGGGGGAAACTCTGCCAAAGTCCACGGGAAGTCCAACATGATTAAATAGGAAAGTATTTCAAAGGGGATAGAAAAAGGAAGAGGGAAGAAGGACCACAGTACGGGGAGGGGAAGGAGGAGTGAATTCTTCTCGCCCATGTTTCAGAGAAGAATCAAAGGATGCCTCTTCATGTAGGATAAATCCAAGAGGTGGTCTCAGACAGAGGTACCAGTGAAGGAAGAAGTCACTGGAGTTACCAGGACTAGAGAGTTCTGCAGGAACCTGCACGTGAAATGGCAGACTCCTGGCATTAATGTATGCCAGAAACTACAAAGCATTAAGTCTGCAAATTGGTAGAAACTGTAACAGGAAGAGTCTTAGTAGGCATACGGATTAGAAAGGGGAAAAACTAGATTTTTGGAAGAGAAGGTTCTGCCAGCGCAGCTAGTTATTTGAAGGAGCCAGCCAGCCTACAGGCAGGGCTGGTCTGGTTCATACGGGCAGTGGCTTTCCCAGAGTCTTTGCCAAGATTCTTCATGAACAGCTCTTAAGCCAAGATGTGGTTATTGTCACTGGGGGAAGAGGTCTGTGAATTGATAGCAAGGTGAGGGATGAGAAATAAAAAGTAAAATAAAAATTAACTTTCCACATGGATAGAAAAGATTAGAAAGATAAGTGGGCTTTTTCTGTGTTTGTCAGTGATCGAAAAATGAAGTAAAAAGCAAGCTTAAAAATACGCTATAAGGTAAAAATATGTAGACTGCTTAGATGTAATGCTGGATGACAGTTGCAGAACTTCACAACACTAAGTGCTTTCGTAGGAAATGATAGATGAAATTTGGTGCCATAGAGTGCTAGACAAACAGAGGGCAGACAGCTCTAACATGGATATCTGGGCTTCTCTCCCTGCTCCCCCTTCGCGGGGGCGGGGTGGGGGGGGGCAAGAGAGAGTTAAAATTGCTGTTCCTGCAAGCGAGATGTGGAATCGTTCCCAATCTCTTTGAAAACATTAACTTGATGGTCAGTGGCAAGCAGAAAGGCAAGGCTAAAACAGAGGAACTGTGTAAATCCTCAGTTTGCCTGATCGTTAAATACTGTGTTCAATTTAGCTCATTTTAGGAAGGACTAAAAAAAACCGAGAAGCCCAGAGAAAGTGGCAGGGATGATAGCTGACTGGAATGACTTGTGTGAAGACAATAAATAGCCTTTGGAGTTGGCTTGACACCTGAATCTGGAATGGAGCAGAGGAGGTGAGTAGGCAGCAGTTGCTCACCTTTTCCTTCTAGCGCAGGAAATAAGGAGCATCTGGTACAATTAGCAACAGGTTTAAAATGGAAAAAACCCTACCTTTTTTTGTACAGCATATCATTTACCTGTGAATCTCATTGCCACGGGATGTTGTAGAGAGCGGGCACGCAGATGGACCGAAAAAGGAGCAGGACAGATAGGTGAGGAGCTGGCCCACCAGTGCTCGTTTGGGGATCAGAGACACGGGCTCCAGTGCAGTGAATTCTCAAATAGCTGGTAGCTGGAAGCTTCGATTATGTACTAAAAAAGCATTGTTTTAGAACTGCCCTGTTTCCTTTCACAAATTTCGCTGCTGGAAATTGCTAGTTTATTAAAACCTGGTTACTGTTCCTTTTTGGAGTAGTGTGTGTCAAGCATGCCATAATTCTGCAGTAAGGCAGAGCCGAGTCTCATCTCATCCCACCGTTTGGCTGACAGTAGATGTTTCCTGTAGGACTTCAGTGTAGGAAAGCTCTGTGTTTTGTCAGGTGAAGAGTTTTAAAGCAAAATAATGGCATTAATGAGAAGCAAATAAAAGGAGTTCTTGGCTTTTGGCTCCAAGGTATGAGAGACTGAAGTGGAAAGTTTTTCGTGTTTCTCTCCTCAGCGCGTTTTAATCAGCCTACCAGCAGTTTGGAAAACGCTCTGTGTAGTCCATCCTTCTGCAGCTGCTGGTAGAGTCCCTTTTCTGTCACACAGAGGACGGCAGAAAACTGCCCCGGCTGTTGCCGGCACGGGGTGGCTCTGCCGTCGGCCCCCGCAGCGGCTTCAGCCTCCGGACCCGGCAGGGGCGTGAGAGCTCAGCTCGGCCGTGCCAGAGCTGCGAGTAGGGGTGTGATTCAGCCTTGAAACACCCGAATGATTTAGCATAGGCAAAAGGAAACATGTTTGGGGTTTGATTTTTATCAAAAAGTTCCTTCGATCTCTGCTTTTTAAGGTTCCTAGGGCGAAGTTGCCCACAAAGAGTCTGTCGTGCTTGTTACAGAGGATTTAGAGCTGTATTAACCTTTGATTTACTCTCTGTCTGCCTTCTGTGTGTTTTGGGTTTATTTTTGCAAGTTTATCTTTTGAACTACAGATGCAGCATCAGAGCTCTGAATTGCACTCATGAGTAACGCGAATTGTGCCAGAAGCCTGTCTAAATTACAGAGTATAAGGGACTTTTAGCCGATTTCCTGCAAGGTAAACCTCAGTTAAAATTCCAACAGCAGCTTCACAAGTGAATACCTGTTTAAGTCTCCCCACAAAGCTGTTTTTAAAGCTGGTCTCCAAAACCTTTAATTCAAATCAGCCATCCTCTAGTCTTGGATAAACCCGTAATGACTGATGAGCGTATGAACCGAAGTGGTTCTAGGAAGGACTAGAGCTTGCTTAAATCTGGCATGAACTTGAAGCTCTTGCTGAACCTGTAGCTGGAGAAATTTTGTGAACCGCACCCTGACCTGCACACATGGTGAAGGGGGTCAGAGGAGTTTCGGAGCTGGACCCTGTGCCTGGCAGGCTGAGCCCCTGGCTCAGCTCTGCGGAGCGGGATCCGTCGCCCCTCCCCGGGGCCAGCAGCGCCTCTCGGCAAGCTCCCTGCACTACGCCTTCTTCCAGGCTTAAAGAAGTTAAAACTGAAATTTGCTTCTACACAGAACTGTTTTTCCACAGTACAGCCAGCTACAGGAGGAACGAACCCCTGTGATCTGGTTCTACTTTCGTGTCCTGTTGGGATTGGCAAGAAAATACTTGGCAATGTTTTTAATACAAAAAATGCTCACTATCTGTTTAACACTTTCAGAAACCTCCCCCTTGGGACTGCACACTTCTCTGAGTGCCAAATTGCTCTGTCACATCATCCCGGCGTTAAAGTGGGTTTTTACCTTCCTTCAGGTATTTAATAATAAAGTACATTAAGATCAAAAAACTTACCCTTTCTCTATACTACTTTTTGAAAGGGTTGAAATCAGAACTGTTGAGAATACACAGCACTGCTTGCTGTATGTTTTATTTATGGACTTCAGTCACTTAGATTTTTCGTTCAGCGGTTTTCCAGGAAGTATTGAGCCACGTACACCAACAGCTTAGTGAAGAAACCACCCTGTGAAAGCAGCTTGACTAAGAAATGAGGCAGACTGCAACTGGAACAGGAGCAAGTGATCAGCAGAGCAGGAGCTAGGAGTTAGCCAAAACGTATAGCTAAAAGCTCTCTGTCAAACAGGATTTAGAATTCAAAATACTTGTGAGAATGGGTTAAACAAACAAAACCCAAGAAGACAACACCTTGACAAGCCTTTATCCTAATCTGCATAAATTGGCAATTCTTCCCAGCTGCTGTAGCAGTCACTTGCGAACAACTGTGGGTCGCTGCTTGGCTTGGTGTGTCTCTGGTTCACCGGGACTCGCTGTGGGGTTTGGCGGGGGGAGGCTGAGCCCAGCGGGTAAGAGAGGTCTTGCAAAGCTGTCCTGGACCTCAGCTGTTCTCTCACAACAAGGTGTCTTGTGCGAGATCTTGTGGAGCCTTCTCCCATGTGTGATGCCAGTTTTGTCTGTGTTTGTGGTCCCTTTTTGTATCCCAGTAGAACACGTGGATGAATATTTAAATTTCAAAGCAGGAATTTCTCCCATTTCAGGTGATGCTTGTTGCACAGACGCTCAGAGTGAGGACGAGGTGGTTACGGCCACTGCTCTGACACAGGGCTGTGGGCAGAAGCTCTGGCAGACCTTGCTGTGGTGGTGTGAGCTGTCGGGGCCTGCTGTCCCTCCTGTACTGGTGTGGAAGGCTGCTCCTCTGCAGAGGACAGCGTGGAGGGTGGATGTGTCGGAGATGCTGGTCCAGATGCGAAAGACCTGCATTTTTTTCCGGGTGATCCGCCGCTGTGCGTGCAGGCTGGCGCAGGGCGTGCAGACGTAGCTCTGCAATGGGGGCCTTGGCGAGGGATGAGGTGAGATTTGTCCAAGGCAGGTAACAGGCCCGTTTTCAGGGGTCTCACCCCGACGTTCCTGCAGGCACCTTTTGCGCGTAGCTGATGACAAGGCTGTGGGGCTGGAACAAGCCTGGCTGTAAGGCCTTGTAAGCCCTGCTTGCCAGTGTCTGCCGAAACCTGTGCTCGGGCGGTTCCCCGGCCTGGTGGTCCGGGGCTCCCATCGGGGCAGTTGTGGTTCAGTTTGGGTCGTATGCCTCGAAGACCTGGGAAATGCTCTTGATGCCTTTTGCTGGTTGGGTCAGGCTTTCAGCACTGTGGGTCGCCGTCCTGGCCGGGTAACAGCAGCGCAGCTGCAGGCTCTTTGGCAACGAGCTCATTAAATAATGGATGGCCATTCATTAACATCTATCTCTGGCAGCGGGTTGGTTTGCAAGCTGGGAAGGAGGCCATAAGGTGCTTTCCCCAACCTGTTCTGTGTGACGTGGCGTGAACTGCTGATTTCTGTTAGGCTGCCTTAGTGTGACCAGGCTACAGGGCGCTTTGTTGTCTTCTCTCCTGAGATAACGGAGCGATTTCTGAATAAAATTTGGTAACAGTTAAAGTCCCCAAAATTACTGTGGAAGCAGCATGAGGGGTTCTCTGTTTCCTATCTCTTAGGGAATTCATTAAATTACAATAAATAATGTATGCACAGTACATAACTTAATACCGTAATGTTCTTTTGGTCCTGCTTGCCAGTCCTAAAAATGCTGGCCTTATGCTGTAATGCGTACAGTCAAGTTCTGCAATTCAAATTAGGCAATAAGTTACACTTGTGCAACAGGTTCTCTGAAAGTTGTGCCTTTTGGGTACAGTTGGACAAGCTCTGGTAAACCTTATTGCAGCTCTTTGAAGACGCTTCTCTCCGGGTTACTTTGCCTTTCTGCCAAAGGCTGCTAGCCACGCCGCAGAGCTGCGGGGCAAAGCGTTTGCGTACCGTCCCGCACCGCTGCTGGAGCACGTGGCTGCGCGCGCAGGGCACAAGGGCCGCGTTGCCCGAGTGGCCGGCGCCAGCTCGGGGAGCTCTGGGCCTGCCGGGCTGTGCTCTGCCGTGCTGGCAGTACCAGGGGTGCCAGCGCCTGGGGGGTGGCAGCAGCACCTTAAATGCCAACGCTGTCTGGTAGGTGACTATTGAAAAGCTTAGTGATACCGGTTTGTCCCTTACTACCTTCGCGGAGTTTGCAGTTCCCGCTGCCGGGACGCACGAGCCAGCATGCTGGTGATGTGTTGGGAGGAGCAGACTCCAGCTCATGTGGCGCTGGCAGGGACTTGGCGTGTCTGTGCGGAGTAAAGATAATAAGCAGGTATTGGAGTGAGTTGATTTTTTTTTGCAGTGCTGCATCATTGTTCTCCAAAATTGCCTTCCCGCTACCATATTTTGAATGCTTCCCGTTGCCACGAGCTGTGAGGAATTAACAGTCTGGCTGTTGTGTTACAAGATGGAAAAGCTGCTGGGATCAACTTGCAGTACAGATACTTGCTTAGGTACTAGTCTGGTTTATGTTGGAGTTGCCGCACAGCTCCATTGTTACATTGCTTTTTTCCTGACACCAGACATGAACGCCCTGATTCCTTCCTCCCCTCTCTTGTTCTGCATTTAACGCAGGGAGGTGGTTTTCTACGGAGGTACTTTTATTTGGCCACTGAATCATCAGCAGAGTGCAGTTAATCCCAGGATCCTGGTTTCCTCTTTGTCCTAAGCATTAGCTCAGAGTTTCGCTGCCCAGCGGAACAGGCTGCGGCAGCTCGGGTAGGAACGCAGTCGCTGCCTGGCCGCACGGCTGCTTGACCCAGCTTTCACTCCCCCCTCATCAGCTCGGGGGCTCGCACGCTGGGGAGGTGGGGAGAGCGGGGAGCTGATGCGGGAGGCAGAGGCCGAGATGCTCTGGTCTAATTGGGGAGAACGTAAAAATGTGAATTGTATCCCTTCCTTTCATCCCTTGTGCAAGCGTGCCCACGGTTACGGAATTTGCGAGGATTGATGCACGTGACCTGTTTGGGTTTCACCACGCTTATGTGGCGGCTAGGGTCCCCTGACCTGCTGCCGTTTATTTCCCTTCAGCTGCCTAATGGCCTCTAGACTTTATTCCTGCCTCTCTTTCTGAACAGGCATTACAGTCCTGTCCCACCCACTCCTCTTTCTCATGCTTGGAGAGTGATGGTTACAAAGAAAATCACCTGGGGAAGTTTCAGGCAGCAGTAACAAAGCCTATCTCCACAGAGGGGAGGCTAATTACACAGCTAATTAATCCAACAGATGTCACTTTAAATGCCTGTTTCTTTGTGATTCTGTTGCACACATCATGCTGGTTAAGCAGACTTCATGGACCCTGTTCAAAATGCCTGCGCAGGCTGCTGGAAGATGATGGTTTAGACCCTGGTATGTCCTGTTTGCTCCCCAAGGTTCGTATGGGGGAACGAGTCCCAGGGAGCCGAGTCTAGGCTGCGCCCCAAGCAGATTGCACTTGGAGACAAATGCCGTTTAATAGTTACGTTTGGTTTAAAAACTCTGAAATGGCAGATGCAAGTATTGAAGCAGTTGCTTACATTCTTACTCAAGTACGGAGGCAAGGCAGAGGCGTCGGGAGAGGAGACCCGGTCCTGCTGCACCAGAAGTGCTGCTTGGCATGAGGAAAAGAGAATTTGGAAACCTGAGCTGCTCTGGTAAGGTCAGCAGTTCAAACCCAAGGCTGGTGGAGGGCCTGAAGCTGCGTCTATCTGACGTGAATGTGGTCTGTCCGGTTCCCGCAGCCAGCAGCTCCTGTGTCAGCGGGAGGGTTCCCTTGCTCTGACTGCCCAGGGTAAGGAAAAATGAATCTTTCTCCAACATCTTGAGCAAGTCTGTGCTCATAAGGGTGGGGGCGAGTCCTGGTTGCCCCCCAGGAGAAGGGAGCAGTTCCTTATCCTTGTGCGGAGCTGGTCCCTTGCTGTGGAACGCCAGCGGTCACAGCATGACAGCTCTTGTCACCGCTGCAGAGACTCTCCCAATTCGGTTTCCTGCTGCATTTCACTGCCAGCCCAGGGGATTAGGGGACACCTGCAACAACAGTGGTGTTAGTGCTGGTGGTTTTATAGGTAGGGGATGCAGTATTTTCTCCCCTCTGTGCTGTTCTGCAGGCTGGTAACATTAAGGCAAGGTGCGAACACCTCAGCAGCGTGTCCATCACCTGAGGTGAACCTTGCCATTGTCAAACACCGTCACACTGCACGCGAACGTCCTGGTTTGAGGTTGTTGTTCTGAAATGTCCTGTTTTCCGGGTGTGTGCTCTGCCGGCTTGGCCTTTTATTCCACTTTCATACTGCAGAGTCAGAGGGCTCCCTGCTTCTCACTGAGCAGATACCTTCTGGGGACAGCAGGCTTGTACAGAGCTGTCTGCAGCGCTGGACCAAGGCCCACAGCGGCATGCCTGAAGGATGGCTGCTGGAATGGGGGAGGCGGCCCCAGTGCCCTGGATATAACACACAAGGCAGTGCTGAAGACGGTAGGTTGAGCTGCCTAGTGTGAAAGCAGCAGGAGAGATACAGTCAAGGGGGAAGAGCATCTTTCTTGGGGTCTTAACATTATCGGTAAATCACAGTTGGCGCACTTGATTCAGCATAATGGATGTGTTCTCATTTCCCACAGCTGATGAGGATTGTATCAGCTTGGTTTAACAGTCTCATTTTCTGCTCCCAATGCACACTTGTTTTAATGCGTTTCAGTTAATGAGGTAGAAGAGAGAATGAGGTGTTACTGTTTATGTACAGACAGCAAGTCTGTGCAGAGGACTCTGGAGTCCATGCAGTCCCTTCCCATTGCTCTCAAAGGGACAGCATTAGCCAGCATTTATAGAAAATTTATTGGCTGTGGTTTATCCAGGTAAAATTTTTCCCAGTGGTGCACATTCCCCTCTCATGCCTGCCTTACGCATTATTGCAGGCTACAAGACATGTTGCCAGCAGCCTGTCCGTGGGCAAGGGACATCCGTGAGCTGAGGTGGCCCAGATGTCGTGTCTCACAAGACAACGCAATATATTTGATACGGGCAAAGCTGCTGCGATCTACCTGGGGTAAAAAGTTCATGTGTGCCCTAAAAGTAATTTATGGCCGGGACACTTCATACCCCCGTTGTTTCACCGCCGTGGTGTTTGCAGGTCCCAGCCGGGGTCAGGGCCACTTGGTGCCAGGCGCCGTGCAAGCAGGTTTGTTAGCCGGGGCCGCAGGGCGCTCAGCCCAGTGCTGTCTCCTCCCGAGAAGGTGTGCTGGGCCTCTGTGAGGTGCGGCAGTGTGACCCGCGGCTGCGGAGGCTCATGGCTGCGCCTCGAGTGCCCTCAGGAGTGGGACTCTGCCTTCCTGAAAAACAGGTTGTCCTTGTGCTGACAGCAAATATTTGCTGTGGGGTGGGCTGGAGCTGCGTTTCTCCTTGCAGCATCCTGCCTTCCCCAGCCCCGAGCCCCGCTCACTGCTGGCGAGCAGTGCCTATAAACAGTTAACGCTGTTATCTAATGCCTGGCCAGGCGCCAGCGGCTGGCATCGCTTGGCTGACAGCACGCCCGAAAGGCCCTGCACATTGTACTGCGTTTGAAGGTAAAGCTCCTGTTGGTTTAAGCGGGAATTAAACAGTTACCGCGTCTCAGTTCTCCCCACCTTCAGTGGATTGACTCTATAAATTGTCAGCCTGTTGACATTTTAATGTGAATTATGTCATATGGTATCCCCTTTGATTTCAACATGCCTCAGTTTGTAAATACACGAGCCTCTCAAAGGGTTGTGGTTAGCATACACGCAGGAGGCCTCGGGGTTTTTGGTGGGGAAGGAGCGCAGGCTCATCTCTCGGCAGCGAGCGTGCCTGGCATGGTGTCTCGCAGCTCTGCCGCTGGAGTTGAGGCACGTGCAGCGACGGCTGCCTTGGAGCACCTGCGTCTGGCAGGGCTGCCCGTGCGCTGCAGGACTGGGCCGCCCCGGAGACGCTCGCTGGCAGCGTGAGGGGTCCCGCCGCATCCTCCAGCCTGCCTCGGTCTGGGGACCCTCTGCACGGGACTGCTTCCCTGCCTCCGCAGGGCAGGAGCTGCACGCCTCTGCAAGGGGTGAGGGGCTTCTCCGCTCCCCGGCGTTGGCGTCTCTGGGCCAGCTGCAGAAACCAGGATGGTGCCGGTGCTGTGCGAAGGCTCGGCACCAGCCTGAGCTCGTGCCAGCAATCGCGGCCAGGGTGCCGGTCGGCTCCTCAGTCAGCAGTGAGGAGAGAGTGCCGGTAGGGGAAGAGCTGCGTGGTCATGCCAAAAACTTTTGGGGAGGTGGATTTTGGTAAAAGTAGCATAACAGTGAAGGGGGTGGAAGGAAGAGGCAGGAAGGGCTTGTGTGGGTGAGGGGACTAAGACAGGATCATGTCAAATACCCACATGGTGCGGGGCTGTGGATGACAGCTCGTGCTGTGGCAAAGCCTCTGGGTGCCACCTGGGTCACACTGCAGGCAAGGAGATCCTGTCCCCTTGTCTGGGTTCCTGCTGCGTCTCCTTGCGGGCCTGTCCGGTTGTCCTCCGATCCCTTGGGCTGTGCTGCAGAGAAACCCCTAATTCAGCAGGTCTCAACTTTTTGGATCAGTCATCCTTTCTTTTTTCAGACTGGCTCAAAGAGTTGTTGTAGTCTTCAGCACATGTGCCAGGGAAAGGAGGATCCTTAGGCAGGGTAAGCAGAGGAGTGAAAAATAGTTGGGAGCTCTCCTGGGGTGACTAATGCCTTCCTCCCTTCAGGTATGACTTGCATCCTCTCCAGCACAAAGCCTGAGGGTGTCCCAATTTGAGAACTGCCGGTTGAAATTGTAACACCCACGGCATTCCTGGGACTGTTTCGTAACTCAGGGGATGTTGCATACAGGTATGTCATGTTAGGACAGTGCTTGTGGGTGGTTGCAGAGTGCACCTGCCTGTGGTACCTGCTGATGAACCCAGGATCAACGCCCATAGGAGGAGGCATGAAGAAGCACAAACTCTTAAACAGTTTTGGCCCTTGACCACCAGCTGTATTGCTAGACATGGGGCAGAGGCTGATGCATGTGCTCTGCTAGGAGTCCCTTGGAGAAGACTGGCTGTCCCAGAGCTGGTTCTTGAGCATGCTTTGACCATAGGTGGAGGAGATTTAAAGACTATGGAGTCCTTCTGTAGATGGTGTTTTCATGTCATGGGGTCTGTGTTACAGGAAGCTTCTGTCTATCTCTGCATGTTCCCTGTAGTCCCACAAAGTAGGAACCCTGCTTTTATTGTTTTCACACCTCCTTGGTTTTGACTTACCTGGGTTTTCTGGTGTATGCACTGCATTGCCCAGATAGACCTATTAAAACGTCTAACTCGGGGCTGGGCAAACAGATTAGCAAGACGTGAAACCCACATACCAGCCTCTTGATAGCATATGCTAACCCCAAGCAAGTATCTTTCCAAAGAAGCTAATCCCGTACCATCCCAGAAATGAGAATCTTAGGGCTACTAGAGTAAATGGAGTTACATGTGCAGTTTCATAAACAGGATTTAGAAATCTGTCATCTCTTCACACTTCTCTGCCATGAGTGGACACTGCTCCCAAAAAAGATTTTGCTGCTTCCATTTTATTTCTGAATTGCAGTAGTCAGTAAGTACTCGTAATGCTGATTAGTGCTGCCTTCATAGTATTTATCATTTGTCCCATGTATGTCTCTACAGACTTTGCATTGTGGTTTGCAGATCCAGAATTGCTAAAACCTATAAATATTGTGCCTGGCTTTTCCCAGGAGTTTCTGTGCCTGCACACAGCAAATACAAGTGGATGCAGATACACTTGAACAAAGGGAGCACCAAAGAGCAGAGACATTTATCGTCTCAGTCTTTATTTTGTTTGCTTCAGTGTACTTTCACAAGCTCTGTATTTTCCATTTTTTTTTAGTCTATCTTGGAGGGAATAGCTGCAACTAGTATTCAGAGCAATTCTGGTCTCTTGTAGATCCCTCTACGGAAGTATACTACAATTGAATTCGGTTTTAGATGCATGTAGGAAATTTTACACAAACATTTCCATCTGTGATACAGTTGCACTGAAAGAAAGCACTGTATGAACTCAAGAAGCTAGAGCTCCATGTTCAGTAGGAATCTAAACATCCCTGGGCTGCAGTAGTGTTGAAGGCTTGCCCATGTGTTTCCCAGTTGTCTCAGCAATTCTTTAATTCAGGATGCATGTCTCAAGCTTAAACATAACATATCCCTATAATGTTTTAATGTCAAAGAAGCCCTTACACCTTATCTTTACGCTGGCAAAGCTTTTGCTGGGAGTTTTCTTGGTGTCTTTTCATGTTACTGTGAAACTGATAAGGAAGAATAATGGGGGAAGGAAAAGACTATCGTGGGGGATTTCTAATGATTTGAAGGAAACTTTGGATTTTTTTATATTCATCATCCAGACTGGAGCATATTGGCTAGCTAAAGGGTTTTAGCTGCAAATTCAGTTTATTTTCAGAGCTGCACAAAGCCATTTTGTCCTTTGGACAAAGCCCCAGCTAGTGTGCAGGGTCTGCAGCCAGCATGGGTGCGAGGAGGAGCATGGAAGAGCTAGTGGCATGCTCTGTCTCTGAGCCGCTGTCCCCAGTTCCACTCTCCACGCACACCTCAACATGTGGCTTGGGCTTCAGTTGCTTAGGACTGAAGACCGACGACTAGGGAAGAGGCAGCAGGTATTTCGGGTTGTCCCTTTTGTTTCGGGTTCATTTTCAGGTTTGCATGGTGTACCACCATTGTACCAACAACGCCACCAGCTCTGTCAGCGCCCCTGGCTGCTCCTCAGCTCCGCACAGCTGTGCCCACTCTTATCTTTGTGGCACTGAAACGCAGGCTGTTTAGTTTCTGCCCTTCTGATAAGGATGATGTCTTGTGTGAGCGTCAGCTTGCGATGATGGAATAAAAAGCAATCTACTGCTGGTGCAAAATACTGACCTTTTCTACGGAGAGGCTTGGAAAAGTCTATGACAAGGATGGGAGCCAGCCGCAGCCTCTTGGGGTGTCTTAAGGTGGGTTTGCACTTACCGTACCAGTGTCCATTGGGATTATGGAGAGACATTGGCCCTGTTCCTGGCAGTCTTGCAAGCTAAGAGCCTGTTGCAGATGAAGTTAGAGCAGCAAACCCAATCCATTCAGAGACTCCAAGCTGCTTGGAGGACATGTATGTAATACACAAGCCAAGCAGTTCTGCTGCCGTAAATTGTTACGGGTCATTGACATGTCCTTACTGGTAGAAACCAGGCCTGCAAACGTGTGCTAGGAACCATTGCCTGTTCAAGGACTGAAGAGATCTTCCTCTCTGATTTAGGAGAGGCTGTAGGGGGAAGGCTTCTCCTCGCCAAGAACTTGGTGGGTTTCCTCACGCAGTAGTTGCTCAGTGGTGTGGAACATGGAGCCATTGCCTGAATTTATACACACAATTCTTGAGACGCTTTAATGTCCATTCAGTTCATAGAAGCCCTCACAACCACCTTAAACATAGAAAATACCAGACTTAAGGTTGCCTTAATTCAGTCCTTTGTGTGCAGGCATTATTATAGTTTTTAATTATAAGTATTTCCATACATATTTTTCCAGTAGGATTCTTGCCTCATTCTGTGAATGAGTAATTATTCCGTTTCTTTTTATCTTCCTCTTTCATTACATTGCCCCAGGCTTTGTCTAATACAATCCAAAGCTTTCACTGAACGAAGAATTATTTATTTTCTCATGGGCATTTCTGTGGTGCTCTGTGTTCTGTTTGTGTGTTTCACAGACACTTAATGAACTTACCTTCACAGTGCTTGTCCGAAATCAGATGGTGCTCCTGTCCTTGTGTTTTGGACATACTGCAGCACAACTACCTCATCAAAGGTTGTAATCTTGGTTGCCCAGCTTGGTGCCCGGCCCTGCAGTCTAGGCCCCTGGAGAAGGGCTGCCCACCTGGGAGGGCTTCTCTGGCTTAGTCTCGCTCTACCAATTTTCATTTCACCTTCCATCCTGAAGGAATATTATGTATCTCCTCTTTCCACTTCCGTTCTCTGTCGTACTAATTCACTGCACTATCCTTTGCTTCTCCCTCCTCCCATATCACCTGCTCTGGAAGATCCTTGCGTCAGCCACATGTTCTGTCACAGCTACACCACCACCACCGCTGCTGTCCAGCTTTCCGTTTGTTGTAGCAGCTCTGAAACGTATCTCGGAGTGTAGACAGCGCCTTGTCTTTGCCCAGGACACCTCTGCGTCCTGGGCTGACGCTGTAAGCCCAGCTCGGTCAGGGGCGTTGGATGAAGAGAAGGCTGATGCTGTGTGGGATGCTGGGGAATGGAGCAGAGCAGAAGCTGGTGATGATCCTGATGACCTGCCTGCTGAGGAGGTACCACTGTACACCACAGCAGGTGGAGTTTTGGAAGGGCTGATGGCTTCGTGTCTAGGGGTGTGCATTTCTGTCTCACAGGGGTGCTGTCGTGAGCCCGTGAGGACGATGTTCGGGCTGTCATTGCCCAAGGTTGCACAGAGTCCTCTAGGTGATGGGGAAAAAGTGGAAAGCATTTCTCACAAATGTTTCACTGTGAGGACTGTGGACGAAGGATGAGCTTGGTCTGTTGTTCCTAAATGCATCCTTGTTGGCTTCTGTGAGGGAAGTTGTGTCATCAATCTCTTTGATATTGATATTCTTCGATTTATGGAGAGGATTAAAAAATTGTCTTGTGTATTGTTGTTATTGTATGGCTATCTGTTGGGATTCAATGTGGTACATTGCTGTAGGAAGTTATAAAGAAGCTATATGAAAACAAGGAAATCTTCAGTCTATCATAGCACTTGTAACTTCTCTAGAGATAGATGAAACAATAAATAGCGGGCGAGGGAAGTTAATCTGTGTCTGTAGTATTTTATTAAATAACGTGAACTCAGTGTGGTTTTCTGTGGCTGCTTCAATTTCCCACATGGTTTTATGGAGCATTATTACGATGGCCCCTTGCTGCGCGCGTGCCCGCAGAAGTGCGGGAACGCCGCCCGTGGGTAGCGGCGGCGGCACCCTCCTGTCCTGCCCGGTCCTGCAGCGCCTCTGGACGGACCTCGCTTCCACGGCGTCCCCCTCACTTGCTGCTCGGGTTCTGGCCACAGTTGCTGGGGCACCCCGAGCCACGCCAGAACTTGGAAGGGCTGGTGAGGGCTCGCTGGAGGGGCGTCCAGCCTCTCGTCCCTCCGCCTGTGCGCCCAGAGCCAGCTGCCCTCAGCGCAAAGGGGGGCTGCGGCGCTGGTTCTCTCTCTGCAGGGGCTGCCTTGTGCTGCTTCCCAGCGCAGGCGGGTGCCTCTCGGCTTCGGGCTGTGGTGAGGAGGAACAGTGGGTGCAAAACGGTTCCCAGCCTTTTCCTTCAGAGAGTGGTGGTTTCTTTTTCAAAAGACCTAATATGGAGGAAAAATAAATACCATTTTAATTTAAATTCTTATAGCAGGCCCCACACATAGAGAGAGGGGTTTGGGTAGTTGTTTTAAGTCTGAGCCGGCATTAACAACCCAAGACCACTATTCAGAGCCTCCTCGAGAGCCCTCGCAGTGTAACATGGATCATTCCTATCGCTGCTGAAGGAAATAATATGTCACCTGTACAGATAGTCCTAGTCTTGTTCTGTGTTACTGAAAGCCTTTTTCAATCACTCAGCAGCTATATAACTACAATACGGACAACACATTTTTATCTTGTTCTTTTCAGGTTCCCCCAGCCCTTTCTAGTATATAATTTGCCTTTTATCTAGTGATTTTTCCATATTCACAGGCTGCTCTAGTTCACCTGACTGTTCACAGCTTAACAACTCACACTGAACTTATTATTTTCAAGTATATGTACAAAATATGTTAAAAAAGAAAAATGACTCTCCAGTGGGATTGTTGAGCCTGCTTTTGGTTACTCTCTTGTCTTCATGTTCAGCTGTTCTTTTCCTGTTTCTTTTCCTAACCCTGGGAAAGATAAGGCTCCCTGAATTCCTTGGCTCTTGGCTGTCCCCAGCACTAAGAAAGGAGCGGACTGGAAGACCTGACCTCCTCAGTGACGTTGCTGAGTCGTGGCAAAATTTTCTTGCTGTTTTTATAACTTCATCCTGTTGCTGTCCATACAGCACTTTGCAGGCACTGCTTTTAAAAACGAAGTACAGGTTTTCTGTTGTATTTCTCCAGGCATGGCAGCATCCATGGAAAATAGGAAATGACAAAACTGTACATTTTCCTGAAGCCCAGAGTGTCATCAATTCAGGTTTTGGTTAACTTGCAAGGCTTGCAAGAGGAACCCCACCGTCAACAAACCACTGTGCTGCTGTGCAGAAACTGCTGGGTGGAGCTCGGCTCATGGTTGACATCCCTCACATCCCTCATTTGTAACAGAAGAGTACATTTAAAGTGAAGTTTATTGTGTTCATGTTTGTCGGAGATGCTCGAGCGAGTAGCAGGAGATGCCCGTGCAGACTCGCAGGGCTGTCGTGGGTCCTGCGGCGGGAGCCACGGCAGGAGCACACAAGGTTGAGGGCAGCGCTTTTCAGAACAGCTGATAGGAAATGTATTCTTGATTGTGCTTTGTTTTTATCACTATAATTAGCAAGATCAATACATACACTCCTGTATTCATCTCCACATATAGCAGTGCTTACGCCTGTGCCTCCCTGGGGAGAACTGTGAAGATTTCAGGGATCTGGAAAATTCTCTGAAGTTGCAGTTGCCCAAGGGGAGATCTGCAGCTCTTGTAATGCAGTGATGGGAGAAAAGAAAGTTTCGTGGCTGTAGGAAGGAGCCCAGATGCCGCAAGACCTTTCTCTCTTCTCCCTTTCGTGGCTGCTCAGCCACCTCTGCTCAGCAAGCGTGTAGCGTAGTGTCCGAAGGGGTACCCATGTGCTACCAGAATGAAATAACGCAGGCAGACAGTGGCAGCTCTGACTGCTACCTTAACTCCCACCGCGTCTCCTCCCCGCCTCCGGGAGGCTTCTGGCTGGCGTGCCGTCGCGTTTCCCCTGGTCTGTTGGTGCCTCTCCTGGGGTGGAAGGGGATGGCCGGCACGGCTGGGCCAGTGCAGGCTTTACCTATGGACTTTGTTCTTCCTCAAGCGCATGGGAGGAATCTTAGTGATGCTCTTATACTTTCACTTTGCATCTTTGGGGATCTTTTCTAACGAATGATTAATTAGTACTTTGAGGTCTGTTGCACAATTAAAGGGGGAGGGTGTGAATCAACCTTTCTTGGCTCTTGTTTTCTGTTAATCTCTGTCATTTTTTGCCCACTGACCCTGGGGGACTGTGAATATGTGGGGATGCTGCTCATCACAGTCTGCATAAACAATGTCCTCGTTAAGAGCGGAACGGCTTAGCAAGGCCCCATGAAGAAGTTGGCTGCCAGAGCTGAGCAGAAGCTGGGACTGTTGCCTCCCCCTGGGCTTTAGCCCCTCCTCATTAAGCAGGTCCGGGCTATTGATTGGGAGCTTGTGTTTGGAAGAGTCTTACTTACTCCATGCATTATCTTGACAGATTGATCAGATCTGATTGAGAACCTCTTAAAGGAACGAACAGCTGTAATGGGAAAGTTGGACTCTGTCATCCGTTAGGATGATTCTGGGAGCGAGAAGAACAAGGCTGACATCTTGGAGCAATTGTATTTACAATTAACATGGCTGAAAACGATTGCCTCTATTGATCCCCCCTTCCTGCAATTACAGCCCCATTGTTTACATTCCAGCACTTCGGTTATAAAAAGGAAATTCAATAATTATTGCATTATTTAAAGTTAAAGTGCCACAGAGTTTGCTGGCTGCGCTTGCTGGTTGATTTAACGTTCAGTAAAATCCATGCTGAGCTCTCCATCTTTAGGCTGAGCAATATTTGGCTTTTAATGAGACTTCAAGGGCTGGTGGAGCAAACCCAGTTCGCTGGGTGTCTTTTGGGGTCACTTACAGGGAGCCCAAAAGCATTTCAGCATGGCAAGCACCAGCCTCATGGCCGGTGGGGACAGCATTTGTGGCCCATAGCCTCTGCCTGGGTGGGACCCCATGGGGAGGGCTCCTTTCCTGTGCGGCAAGGGCGATCAGCTGTTAACTTGGAGCTGCCAAGAACTTTTGTGCCTTGTGTGTTATTACTGACCTTTCCCCAGGTACGGCAGGTCTCTGCTCAGCTGCCCTGTGTGTTGCTGCTTTTTGAGGAAAGTCCTTGGTCTTGCTTCCCTCCTGCTTTGCAGCCCTGCGGTTGGGGCGCTCTGGGCCTGCCTGGGGCTCGCAGTGTCTGCGTCAGCCCCGTCGTGATACCATCAGTGTTCATTTAACACCAGGCAGGGTTGGAAGGCACAGAAAATACAGATTGAGAAGGAGTAGCGTAAGGACTGGCTGTTAATTGGGGCGGTTGGTGCTGTTCCTCAAGCCTTTCCCTGTGACTCAGGGACTTGCGTCAAGTATCTCAGCCTCTTTGGCAGGAGGGAGTGCTACATTTCCAGCCTTTTGGAAAGAAAAATAAAGATCAGAAACCAAAAAGTAATCAAAATCTAGATTTGTTGTGCAAAATCTCCTCGTCCTCATCTTTTGGTGGAGTTTTTAAGGGCTTGAATGCTACTGAGGAAGCTTTAGCTGGAGGAAGGGGAGTGATGCTCACCATTAGGCTGTTCGAGTTACCACAAGCTAAACTGCAAAACCTTATAGGCATGCGAGCCTGAACTCTGCAGGCTGCGCAGAAAAGCTCTTACGCAAGGAGCTGGAGAGGCTGGAAGGAGGGAAGGGTTTTGTAACGCTCCTTCTTCAGAAGCACTAAACAATTGCTGGATGTTGGTGGAATACGAAAGAGCATAAATTCGTCTTTTGAACCTGCTGTATGGAGAATCAATTTTTTCCTCCTTTCAAAACATCTGGGTGGGGGACGGCTATGAGCGCGCTAGCCCTTTCCAGCGTGTAGCTGGCATGTGTTCTCACTGCGTGCTGCGTCCGCCCCGCGTCTCCATCAGCTCCAGGAAATTCCAGCCGGGGCTGCAGGTGTGAAAGGAGAGCAAGACGGATGGGCCAGCTCTGACTTTTATGGAGTACTTGGAACAGACTGGGATCAGACAGCTGCATCCACATGACTTTCATTAAAAATTCAGATTCTTCTCTTCCAGGGTTGTGTGATTTATCTGGTGCAGCAGATCAGAGGCACATGGGGGCCAGGAGACGCTTAGGAGGTTTCTGAGGTCTGCTGCAGGGTCTGGTCCCTTTCCATGGCGACCTGTAGCCTCCCCTCCAGCTCTGGCGTAAGGGTCGTGTCTCGTCTAGCTCCCCGGGAGTGTGTTGTCACAGGCACGGTTCTTGCCGGCATGTGAAATGTTTCCTACCAAGCCTGTTACTAATTACCCATGTCTGACTTCACCCGCAGGAAGAGTCAATCCCCGGGCATCCTTCTGTACCGAGGCTGTGCACAGAGGGCTGGCATGCCTCCAGCACCTCCTGTGGAACACGGGAGGGTGTGCTGGCGTTGGCTTTCACAGTACCCTTGTGTGGCTCAGAATCTCACGTAACCTCTGCGGTGCTCCCCTGGTTCTGTGTGCCACCACCATGGGCTTATCGGGGGTCGCGCTGGTGCTGGGTCTCCTCGCGGATGCTGGTCAGACGTAGGTGCTTGCAGGAAGAAGTAAGAGCGGTGCAAGTCTATGGCAGTGCTCCCTTCCACGGCTTTTGTAATCCTCCAGCAGATTTTTGGCTCCATCTTCCTCAGCTGCGTCTGTCAATTCTTTTAAATCACTACTAATTTTACCCATTCTAACAGAACAGACGTCATGCTGAGTTCAGTGGTAAGAAAAGTGTTATGTGTGGAAAAAACCCTCTTCTAAGGATTTTCAAGACTGATAACTTCAGTGGAGTGTTTCTTGAAGAAGCTCTCGGTAGTTCGGTGGCCCCTGATTTTGTGGCAGGATTGTCCTGTAATGTGAGAGCCAGCTGGAGAAGGGGATCAAAAGTGATTTGGAAGAGATCTTTGCAGACAGTTTATCAGTTGTCCATGCCACCGCATGGCCTTGCTAAGCAATCAGGATTGGTAAGCAAAAGGATGCTTATGTAAACAAGAGGGCAGTGGACTCACTTTGACTGTCCCCGTTAGCGCTTCGCCGCAGGTCTCGGCTTCGGTTGTTTTAGGATCCGGGTCACTGCTGCGGCTGGTGATCCTGTTAGCCAGCGGGTGGTGAGGAAGGGTTTTCTTTTTGTTAGCGTTGGTCCTCTGCTTGTTGCGTGGAGTTCATGAGATGATTTTCCCACTCTGGGTTTTGGCCCCCAGGCCTGTTACTTCACCTGCTTTTCCTACTTACAGACACCTCAGTATGAGCAGGAAATCCATGCGCGCCGGAGAGGGGAGCAGGAGAGCTGCTCCTTGTGGGGGGCAGCTATGGAGTTTCTTTCTACTGCTTGTTGTCATTTTGAGCTCTGCAGAAGAAGGGGGCCATCCTCGCGCCTGCAGAGAGTTTTTGCACATGTTCTACTGCTTTTTGTACCAGCGAGACTTCCTGAGGATGGAGGTGGCATCTCCCCACTTGCAGAAATGGTTGGTCTTACGGCTTGTGGCCCAAGTGCTTAGGAGATTCCCGCTGTTACCGGTGTGGGTTCATCCTTAGCAGCTTTCAGGGCCTTCCAAAGGGGAAGCATTATGCAAGATGAAGTTAAGATTGTGTAGAAATTGGGCTTTTTTTCTAATGAATAATAAACATCAAAAGTACAAGATGGTTCAAAGCGGTTATTGTGTCTCCCTAGTGAGCTAGGGTTACGGTTCAGATATCCCCCAGAACAATATCTGACCCACCAACACAGCAAATAGGGTTTGGAAAACAACATTGTGCCTTCTGGCAGCAGAGCCCTGGAGGGAGGATTCTCTGTTCATGTTACTGTAGCAGTCGGGCTGTTTACACGGTGTCTGTGATAAACTTAATACAGAAGAGGTTTTGAGCAGATAGTGATTTAACATCTTTTAAAATTTAAAAGACATACAAAAGTGTCGTGGTTTAGCCCCAGCCGGCAACTAAGCACCACACAGCCGCTCGCTCACTCTCCCTCCCCCAGTGGGACGGGGGAGAGAATTAGGAAAAACCTCGTGGGTTGAGATAAACACGGTTTAATAGGACAGAAAGAAAGAAGGGACCAATAATGATAATACCAACAAAGGAATGTACAAGAAAAAGTGAGGCCCAATACAGAACATGCTCACCACCCCGTGATCGACAGCCCGTCCCCGAGCAGCGATTTCCGCCCCCCGGCCAACTCCAGTTTATGTACTGGGCATGACGTCGGATGGTAGGGAATATCTCTTTGGCCAGTCTGGGTCAGCTGTCCCGGCTGTGTCCCCTCCCAGCTCCCCGTGCACCCCCAGCCTGCTCGCTGGCAGGCCAGCACAAGAAGCTGGACTGTCCTTGACGGCTCAGCAGCAACCCAAAACATCAGCACATTATCAACAGTTCCTCATCCCAAATCCAAAACACAGTCTCACACCAGCTTCTGTGAAGAAAACCAGCTCTATCCTGGCTGAAACCAGGACAAAAAGTTTTTAGAATTTGGATTAAATGGCCAACATTAACTACAGTAGCACCTATAAAGGTATTCACCAGGAGAGTTCATTACTTCTCTAATAGTAGCAACGTGGATCCTCAGTCCTGGTTACGACAGTCTCCACTCCAAAGAACGTAGTCTGGGTGCATGGCATGGGAGCGAGGAGGACTGTCTGCAGTCAGACAGTTCAATACAGCTGTTTCATTAAATTCCATGACTATTGAAGAATACTGTGGGTGAGGCAATGTTAGGTGGGGAAGAGATAGATGGTAAAATAAACAAAATTTGGAGTATTTGAAAGACGGAGGTGGAGAGAAAGAAAAGCTGAATATAGCATCATTCCTTACTTTCT
Source organism: Phaethon aethereus (assembly GCF_964289735.1). Taxonomy (NCBI): domain Eukaryota; kingdom Metazoa; phylum Chordata; class Aves; order Phaethontiformes; family Phaethontidae; genus Phaethon; species Phaethon aethereus. The sequence continues at coordinate 22,334,230 of NC_138589.1, forward strand.
TTAAAAATTAGATTTCCATTGTCATACACTATGAACATTCATTATGCTATTATTTATTAGAAGAAAACAACTCCACACCAGATGTTAGAGAGCGAGGGCTGGAAAGTCAGCCCATCAGTCGGGCATGGGTCAGCTTGTGCCACCACATGCCCGCTCACTGGTGCTCGCACAGGCGCCTCGCCGGTCTGCGCCCGCGCCCTCCGTACCCCTTTCCCCTGCCTTGGCTGATGGCCGCGCTGACGGCCACGGGCCGCGCTGGTGGGAACACCGCCTGCGTGCCGGCGCCTCCCTCTTCTTCCTCCGTTGTTTGGGGGGCCGGGGGCTGTACGCGGTGCGTGCCCCAAAGGGGTCGATTGCTGTCTGCAGGCCCCAGTGCTCTGCGGTGCACATAAGCACAAGTTTTAATTTTTCTTTTGCTTATTTAAACTGTCTTCGTGTTCAGATCCTCCCAATATGCCGGCTTCTTCCAGCCAAACCCACAGGAAGGGGGAAGTCGATATGCAATACTCCCTAAACCGTCCCAGAATGCTCCTGGGGCAGTCCTGTGGGACAGGGCTGAATCCACCCCGGCTACCAGCGTGGGTCCGGCCACCCCGGCGAGCGTGGTTTGGTACAGAGTCACCCTGAAAGAGCGTTTCCCTCACCAGAAGCGACAGGCTCCGGCAGCTGGCGCGACGGTGGCTGGCGGCACCTCCTCTGCGGGGCCAGGCTGGCTGCGCGGCCGCGGCTCTCCCTGACAGCTGTTCCCCGGCTCAGGAACGTTTTGCTGTCCCGCTGCGGTGCGGCTCTGCCGGGGTAGACCACCCTGGGGCGCGCGGGGCAGAGCCGTGGTGGATAGCTCTTGATGTTGAGATGAAATTTCCAAACCTGGGTGTTTGCAGCTGGTGAGGGACCGGTGTTCCACAGGGAAGGTCTGTGGTGAAGGTCGGGGGCAGGTGGTGCAGGGGTTACGGCAAATGGAGGAAATGAGGTCTCTGGGCAGGATCCTCCTGTGCTAATGACCGTGCCGCAGAGCGAGAGCGCAGCTTCGCCCACAGACCGGAGCACTTCCCGAAGGGAAAACGGGCCGGATTTGGTTTGATTTGTGTGCAGGAATAGGTGTTGTGAGCAGCACGGTGTTGTGCTGCGGTTAGCGTACGTACAGGAACAGCCCGCATCCCCCGGGAAGCTGTACTTGTGAGCCATATGGTTTCCATCAGAGCGTTCCTCTGTCTGTTTCTGATTTAAAGTGGAGCTTTGACTAAACCTGATCAATATTTTGCATGCCATGCGTGAAGAACCAGATGTTGGAAGTTTCCTATCGTTGAGAGGGAGGGGGCAAACACCCTCCCCAGACTTGCAGAAATCGATGTTCTCTGACAGAAGTTGGTCGGTTTTCCTAGGAACAATATATCCCTTTGATTTTCAAGTTGATTTGTCTTCTAAGAAGGTTCTGGTTTAATATTTTGAATTTGTTTTCTGGGATACGGATAAATTCTCACAAGGGGAAAGCTTAACAGTGTGATGGACAATAACTACGCTTGTCCAGCATTTCATCACTTCCAGCAGCTCACAGCTATACTTGCTCGTCCGTCGTGTTGTCTTGTTCTGGCCTGCTCCTTTCCTCTGTGGGAAGACCGACGTGAGTCAGAGGCAGGTGTGCGATGCCGTGCCGTGCCCGCGGTGGACTTGGTGGTGTTGGCACCCTCAGGTCTTGACTCCTCCAGTGCGACAGGCAGGTGAAGCTGACCCAAGCAGAAGGGGTATTTGAACATGCATGGAGTGGGAGCAAAAGAAGAGCAGAAAATAAGACACGTTTATTAAACTGTTTAAAACAAATGTTTTCCTAAAATTCCCTTTTAAATGAGAGCAGTACAGACTGTGCCTCTGGTTCCCACAGATACCATGTCCTTAATACTTCCTTGAACCCGTGACCAGATTCTTCTCTAATTGCTCACTGGGGGTTTCCTCTGCCTTCTCGCAGAAGCTGGTACTGAGCCCGTTGGCGCTTCCTGAGCCCGAATGTGGTGTTTGTAGGACGGAGGCTTCCCTGATGCGCCTCTCGACTGATGGGAGAAGGGGCTTGTCGCACGTCTCCTGGAGCGAGACCCCCGGCCTGCAGTGAGACGGGGCAGCGGGGAGGGTTTTTTGCAGAGGCCGGATCTAAGCCGGGCAGAGCGAGGCTGGTTAAGCCGGTCGCATGGCTCTTGCAACTGGCTCGCTCACTTTAGCTTTTTATGCCTTTAGCCATTTCTCTTTTTCTGGCTCGGGAAGAGGGTAATGCATGCAAACAATAGAAATGAGAGGGAGAAGGAGTTCTTATGAGGGAAGACAGCAAAAAATCTTTTGAGGGCACCAGTGGGATTAGTACCCTAGTGGATTCTTCAAATATTACAGTGAATTTAATTAAATACATCGCGATCCCAAAAGAGGCTAGTCTAATTAGCCAGATCTAGAATACATTTATTCTCTTCCCTCGTCCTTCCAATCAGAAGCTTCAGCATCAGCTCCTATCCTATTTTTAATCATTCCTAGACTCAGAGGGCTCTCCTTCCTCCGTGTTAGCTAAGCACACAGTGCTGGGTAATATGTGTCTTTAATCTTATCTTAGCTGTAACTGAGATAATACACGTCAGAATTTTTATCAGAAGCTCCTGGGTGCACGTAGGCAATATTTTTGATTGACAAACCCTGAGATCACGTCCAAATCACCTTACTTAGGTGCCTTGGGCGAAGTGCGTGGAGAGGAAGGAGTTTCATGAGATGACCCAGAAGACAAAAAGAGGTCTTGAGGTTGGATGGTAGGAGCTGGCAAGGATTATTGCTTAGCTGAAATGTAGGCATGCGGCGGAAATGCCAAGTGGCCTTCACTGAGGAGTCTTTCATGTCATTTGACGTTGGTACCCGTTTTTCCTCGACTTGTGATAATACCTTGCTGTGGGAGTTGGGAAAGTCACCGTGAACTCTCAGCCCTGCCACTGCCCAAACTGAACGCAGAGCGGCTGTGCAGTGGCAGCCAACGTAGCTGTAAGCAGTGAATTCTTCCCTCTGTTTTTAAGAAATAATTGCTGCGTCCTTGGGATCCGTGACATAAAATAGCTATTCGTTTCCCTAGCGGCATGGACCTCTGTGCCAGACGATTGATAGATTTTGTCAAATAATCAAGGTATAATACTCTTGAATTAGCTATATTGGCTGCGATAGCACAGCTTCAGAGAGTGACGGGATTTTTTTTCCAAGCGATACCCAGCTGCATGCTCATCATTGGCTTTTCAGTCTGGATCACTGTCACAGCCATCTTCCAGGCCAGGCTGCTGCTTTCTTCCAGATCCAAGGGAGTAGAACCTAGGTGCCAGGGAACAGAGCACTAGATGATGGATAGGATAGCACATGCTCCACGCTACGCTTCTATATGCTGTTTCCAAGACCTCTTGATCTAATGGGTTCATTGTGTTCTAGGATTGCTTTGGTTTAATTCTTCTTAGTTTTCAATGAGAATTTATCAAATTTAATTTTATCTGTTTGATGTGAAGTTGGATCCCCTCCCAGGATAAGCTTTAAATATGAAAGAATTAGCCATGTGTAGGTCGTGAATAGGTGTTAATGTTGGATCTGCTATTTTCTTTCAGTGAAGGAGATGATGTTGCCTATCTCGATTTTTGCTTCTGTGCTCGTTTCAGTGTGTTATGTTTTTCTTGCTTCTAAGCAAGAGAGTGTGTGGTGCCTTGAGAATAAACAGGCTTGATCTTACTGTGTCTTTGTCAGAAAGCGGTTTCTTACTTAATTCCCAGGTGGCTTTTAGCAGTTTATGGTGGACTAACTCAGGGAGACTGGAGATGATAGAGGAAATTCACATCTCTCTGCTTTGTTCTTCACAGCACCTTCAGCATCACGAGAGCGGGATTGAGGGTGAAAGCTGCTACTATCACTGTGTCCTCTGTAACTACTCCACCAAGGCCAAGCTGAACCTTATCCAGCACGTGCGCTCCATGAAACACCAGCGGAGTGAAAGCCTACGTAAGCTGCAGCGCCTCCAGAAGGGTCTCCCTGAAGAAGAAGAAGACCTGGGACAGATCTTCACCATCCGGAAGTGTCCAGCTGCTGAGGCTGGTGAGTGCTGCTTGCCTTGCACGAGCAGGTTGGGCTCTTGGCTCCTCTGCGTCACAGGATTTGACTAGCAGCATCAGACTCTCTGTGGAGTTTTGCGGCAAGCTCGGTCACTCTCTGGTTTCTCTCCCCTGATGTGGGGAGGAAGCTTATTGCTTATCAATGATATGTTACAGAAGTCCCCGCTGCCCTGAGGTAGGACCTGACCCCGTGTACCTGCGGCATCCTGCGCAGCTCTGCTTCACGGGGCTTATGGGTGGTGGCTCTGAAGCACCAGTACTTGCGCGCGGGCTTTGTTTGTCCTTGCAAGTGCTCCCCTCTGTTCCAGTGGGGCTAAATGCAAGTTTGACTTGCAGAAGTGTGTATGTTCGTTCGTTTAGCGTCTTCAACAGTGGAATATTGTGTGAGCGTCTAAAGATACCATCAGATTTGGACAACTCTAACGATCTAGTATACTATACTTTTTGTAGGTATCTTGCAGTGTGTCAAGTGATGTCCTAAGTGCCAGTGCGAACTTGTCCCAGCTTATTTATTGATTTCTAGTATTTCAGCCACATTGGATCAGGATGAGGAGCTGGTTGAGAGGGGTGGGCAGGAGAAGGGGTGAGGTTTTTTCTGTTTTCCATGTCTCCTCTTGACAAGGTGCATAAAATGAAGGACTTGGATGGAGCATTTGCTCATGCAGAAAGGACAGATGATAGGGGAGGGACTGCAGCTGTGAATTTAGCAAGAGAAAGTTTGTGTTAAAGGGGACAGTTAGGCTGGGCAAGACAGAAATCGTCGTTTGTTTAATCATTTAGAAAGTTAAGAAGTTTTTTATGTTAGGAAAAAGCATTCTTTGGAGGGAGGAGGAGGAGAGCTTGCCCGAGTTGGCTGGTACATGTGCTCTCAGGGATGTGAAGATGCTGGAGCTGGGGGGATGCCAGAGAAGCCCTTCACAACCCTCATCTCAGCTTCAACCAGGACTTTCCTCCATGACTGCTGTTGAAATGGCTAAATATTAACACAAAAGTGCTCTGAGGAACTGGCGTTCTGCAGTTAATGCACATAGAGACAAGGAGAGTGATCTTAGCTTACAGGCGCTGAGAAAGGAAAGCCGCACCAGCTGGAGGAGAATACGTGTGGGTCTTAGAAATGTCTCTTTAATTAAGATCTGGGTTGTGTTGCTGTTACGCATGTTGTAACAAGGATCTGAAATGCTTGCAAAACACCCAAAAAGTAAAACAGGAAATTTTTCATTAAGAGTTAAATTCAGTCTCACGGAAAAAAGTGACCGATCTGTGAACTTGGGAGCCCAGTGGAGTCGAGGACATGGAATACGCTTTCCCAAAGGTCACGGTGACAGTGAAAGCGTGCTGTGGTTGCCGCACCATCCCGGGGGGGACAGCAGCTCTTACAGCCGTTCTGCTTCTATGCGGTGCTCTGCTGTAGACAAACATTCAGATTTCAAAAGGATATGTTGACCAGTGTTGTATGGTTTGTGAGTTTTCTTAAAAGCAAGATGAACAGAGAGGAGAAACCATCTGTGCCCTTTTGTGATACACGGAACAATCTTGAAAATCTTTGTTTCCTTCAGAAATTTTTGTTTACCTTGTCTTTTACTTCAGAAACCTTATCTTTCCCTGTAGGTCCACCAGAATTATGACATTGCAGGTACCAAGACTGCAGAAGCTGACTAGCTGAGAGGGAGAAGGATTTGTTGACCATTTAAAAAAAAGTTTGGGTTTTTTTTTAACTAAAAGGCTTGACAAGTCACTGAAAGGAAGTATCGGTTTACAAATATTTTACTTCTTCAAATGGCTCAAGATAATTTCCTTTAAGTTTGTTCGTTGGTCATCAAAAACTGACAGCAAACAAGACCCTAAGAATCTATTTTCATATTTTATTTCAAAGGTTAAAAATACAAGTAAGAACAAGACTCTAGAATGCAAAAGGAGGAAACCTCTGATCTGTTTTGCAGGTCACTTTGACCCGAGATACTTCACCGCAAGCACCCTTGCAGCCTGCTGTCGGGTGAGGCTAGGCGGGCGCACCCGCCGGCCGCGGGCACCGGCCGGTTGTCCCCGCGGCACTGGCAGTCGGGTTTGGGTGAGAAGCTGCGATGCCCCTGTGGGGGAGAACGGACGCTTTCGTCTCCCGTTTATTCTGATCCCGTTACGGTATCAGGACATCAACTGCAATATAAAGCGAGGTGGCCCCAGACCCGGGCTAGGCTGAGGACATATCCTGAGGGAAGGCAAGCCGGAGCCGCGCTGCCCGGGCGGGTGCTGGCTGGTGCCCAGGCTGGTGCCTGCGCCCCGGGGCGTCGGAGCGGGCGGGGGCATCGCCCGGCACCCACGGGTGGTCATCGCAGGCAGCAAGGTCGGCTCCTTGCAAGGCACGATGGTAATTTGTTTCTTGGCTTTGATTTATTCGATGTAATTTCTTCATGCGTAAAAAGAACTGCCTGGAACAGGCTGATCCTTCCCTTCTTTCTGTGACATTTAAACTTCCAGCCTTCAAAAATGCTGCTGCTGTTTATTATTTAGCTGGCTGTTATTTTTCTGTAGTTTTGGGTGTCGGTGACATGTAGCAGGAATACACACATACCTAGGCTTACATTTACTCTCCTGACTTGTTTGGGCTTTGCTGGTTTTGAGCCTTGCTGGTGTGTTCGGCGGTGGGCTTGGTGGTTGGTGAGGCTTTGCTGGCGGCTCTTCCTGGCACCACGCTGCCAGTGTGGGAAACGCTCTGCCTTCGTGGCAGGGCTGTGCTTCGGGCTTGCGGCTGGCTTTCTGCGTTTCTTCCTCCTGTATAAAATGGTGGTGTCTCTCCTGTATCCCTGGTTGTTTCTTACTGTTTTTTTCTGAGGGCAAGGTGGACTTTCCTTACTGCCTTTTGATGAGGAGTCTCTGGTGGTAATACATAGCATGAGAAAGTCTTCCCTGTGCTCCGACACTGTGAGCAGAAAAGTGCTTTTCTGATCTGTGATCCGTCTCTCTCTGGGTGCCCGAAGGGATACTGCCTTTTTTTGCTGCATTACAAGTGCAGTGGTTTGTTTCGATGCTGCTGTTACTCCTTGGTACTCACCGCCGTGATTCTCTCTCCCCTTCCAGTTAATTATATTTGTTTTGAGTTTGGTTTCCCTTCAAATACAGTATCAGCTTGCATTTTTTTCCACAGTGATTCTCCTTTTGTTACCATTGCTCCTTCTGAGGACTCTTAAAACATTTCAGTCCTCACAACTTTTCTACCTTCTGCAAAAGCCCTCCCTGGGCAGGTGGCCTGGCCCTGGGCCGGCTGCCTGGGGAGGTTGGGGACACCCCGTCCTGGGCGATGCTCGAAACCCGACAGGTAAGGCGGGGGCCCTGAGCACGACCTTGAGAGGCGCCCGTCTTCTCTCCCTGTGGAACTGCGAGTGCTCAGGGCAGGCTGAGCTGGCAGAAAACTGTCCCCTTCTTGTGCTGGTCCGGCTGGGCAGCTGCTGGTTTGCTGGCGGGGAACACCACTCTCCTCACTCTCTGCTCTGGTGTGCTGTGACTGAAAGCAGGCATGAGGGATCGTGTTGTAAGGGGTCCCCAGTTGGCAGGGGACAGCGGTGTCCAGCCAGGGGCTGCTGCATCCAGGGCAGACCCCTGGGCCAGCTGTGACCCGAGGCGAGGTGCCGGCACACGGCATCCACGATTGCTCCCGCTGCTGCTGGATACCCTTGTGGCTTTGCTGGAAATGCTGAAAGATGATCGCTTTTTTGTTTCCCTAACTTCGTCCAGTTTGTGCCAACCTGCTCATCCCCAGCTTTAAATAGAACTGGTGGTTGCAGTAATGAAAGGTAGCCCAGCCTCATACCGTAGCCTTGTGTTAAGTGGGACGGCGCAGACTGAGTGAGTGGAGTTGCCTCGTTCCCCTTCCCGCTCCATCCTGCTTGCTCTGTGCCGGGGTTAAACACCGTGTCTGTCTATGAGTACTTACTCACTGGTGTGTGCAAGCATGTAGAAGGCATTGCTGTCTCTGGGGCGGTGTATAGCTATTTCCTCGTGTAGATGCATCTCAATCTGTTGGAAGAGAGTATCTGATCATACCTTAATTAGTCCTCTAATAATCTACAAAGGTCAGTGCCAATTGCCTGTTCATTTACATTTGTAATTGTGATGGTTCTTGATTGCATATTAGTTGGCAACTCATTCCCTCCCACCCCGCAGAAAACACATGCAGCAGCCTAAGCAACAGCCTTGTAGACACAAGGACCTTTGTCTCTGCCGGTGCCAGCAGCACAGCCTTCACTGAAACTTCTGTGTCTTTTATGGGAGAGAGCTTTAGAAGCTACACTTCACTTCCAGTAAAGGGATGATGAAGTCGTTGGCAGGGAAATCATATGGACATCAGGCAAGAAACCCAATCCTCCTTGAACTAGATAATTAAAGACAATTAAACTTTTCTGCCTGCTCTGAGAAGTGTGCTAATTATGCAGGAGACAGGGAAGTGGGCCCAGGCTGGACGTTCAGCTGTTTTGTTGATCAGAAAGAATGGGGGGGGGAAGTGTTTCCTCTGTGGGGTATTTTTGGACGTCTATTGCTGTAGTATCTGGGCTGCTGCCACTGCAGATGTCGGCCCCTTGCTGCATCTGTATAACGTTACCCATAAGCTAATTGGTTTTTAATGAGGGGGGGTTAAAGAAGAAGAAACCACACAAACCCATAATAAAAACCAAAACATTCTCAAGATGTAGGGGTGGATGCACTTATGATTCATTAGATAATGAAAGAAGTAAGAGTGAAACAACCTGCACCAAATTTTCATTCTGGCTTTGAAAGTGTTTCCTTCTAGAAGGCATCGAGTACAGCCAGCCCGTTCTATGATGTGGACAGCCGCGCGCGGAGCAGCTGGTCCGGAGCGGGACTGGTGCTTCGCCTCTGGCACGTGTTGCACAGGGCTGTACGCAGCCCCCTGCTCACCCTGTTGCATCGCTCTGCGTGCCGTCCACACGAGTGTGGATTTGTTACAGCCCCAGCTGCTGAGCCTGTTTCTCCGTAGGCCAGTGCTGTTCGTATTTAATCTGCTTCCTCCCTTACCTGTTTCTCCTGACTCCTCCTATTTTCCATCTCCATCTGCTCTCCCTTTCCATAGCTGTCCTCCTGTGGGAGGAGCAGAGTGGGGTTTGCGCCCGCTCTTCCCACTCTGTAGGACTGAAGTCCATCAGACCAAATGTCAGACGTCCACGATCCTCACCTGCTCCGGAGTCCTGAGCATCCCTGGCCCAGGACTGCTGCTTCGTGCAGCGGCACGGGCCAGGGTCTGCCACACTCAAGTCGGGAGAAAGTCCTGTTGCTTGTGGCAAGCTTGACCCGAGCAGAGGTGCCTCAGGTAGAAAGACTTCATGCTTGCACGCCGCAGGAGAGTAGCTAGATCCAGAAGGGTCAGGCGGAGCTGAGGCAAGAGACCACTTAGAGTTTTATGACGCCCAGGAGTTTCATTTTGATCATCTTCTCATATGAGCCCTGAATTTGTTGGCATCTTTAAAGAGAAACAGAGATTTTAGGAGATGTAAATGCAGAGGACAATTTGCATGGCCAAGGAGTTGTGTTGGTACAGGCAAGCTGTGCAGTGCCCCTGTGGCTGGCATGGTGGGCAGCTGGCTGAGACCGCCCCATGTTGTCCAAGGGGGGAGCAGAGCACAGCAAAGAAAAGGTGTGCACCTTTCTTCTTCTCGTTTTCCAAGGCACTTTGAGTACCATAGTCTGGACACGATCTGTGGGACTGTTGAGAATGCTTTTGGAAAAACAAACAAAAAAAAATATGGCAAGTGAGCCCAAAAAAGTCAAATTTGTTGATCTTTACAGTTGTGCTGGAAGCTGTTACAGAGCTTTGGGGGATGAATAAGATGACTTATGGAAAAGCCATGTAATATTTAGTGGGAAATGCTGACCATTTCTCAACTCCGTGTGTCATCCTATAGACTATTTTACAAAGCTTTGTATCCTTACTGTGAAAATCTGTGGGAAGGCTATAAAAGTAAAGTAAAATAGTATCTTCTATTCTGTGTGGCTCTAGGGTTTTTTTCTAAGGACCATATACTTCTGGAGAACTTCTTTGTCCTTGTGGAGGTGGGAGTTTTCCCCTAAGACCAGGCTAAGCCAGCCAGAGGTACCGCTTGTAGTTTTTGAAGAATTATTTTGCTTGACGCATACCGCAGAGCGATGCGCAGTCTCCCCATTTCACTGCAGAGAACCCGTCCCCTATGGTGGATGTACTGTTTCAGCAATCGTGCTAATCTCTGCTGAATCCTTAGCAGCCATCCTCTTCCAACACACACAGCCATTGTTGGGGCCCTCGCGTGTCAAGGGTGAGGGCAGGCTCTCTGGAAGTCGTTGCTAAACTGGGCCAAGCGCAGTCAAAAGTGCCTTTGTTTGGGCAGGAAAGGGGCAGGAGCGGGTGTCAGCGGGAGGATCGCTGCCTGCCTGGCTGCCAGTGCCCGGCCTTGCTAGAGCAGCCACGCTGCTCACGCTGCCAGCAAGCAGCCAGGGACCAGCCAGTGCTGCCCGCTCCAGACAGGTTGATTACAGTTCTTTACTCTAAAGCGCTATGCTGGGAACCCCGTGAAAGCTGCCGGCTCCCAGAGCTGCCTGGGAGGAGGGGATACCCCGTGGCTCCCGGTTTTGCCCTCCCTCTGCCCCCCAGCAGAGGCGGCTGCACTGTCTGTCCGCGTCTTCCTGGTGTTTCAGTATTTGACCTTCTGAAGGGCTGCAAACTGTAGACTGAGATCAGGATGTGAATTTTTAATGAAACCCAAGTATGTAAACAGAACTGAGGTATAGCTAGAGCAGCTGCCAGATGAGAAAACCCCATGTCGTTTAAAAATAGTTCTTCCCAAACTCAGCTTGGCTCTGCCTGTGGTGCTTGCAGGCAGCTGGATGCTCATATGTTGCTTGCACCTCTGTTTTCGCTCTGACTCATATGAAACACTTCGCTAATGTTCCTCTTTCTTAAAAGCAGTCTGGTAGCTGCACCAGGGATGCGAAGGCATCGCCATCAGGAGAGGGGTGATGGTAAATAGGAACGGAAGCGGGTCCCTGTGTGATCGGGAGCAGATTTGTTCATGAAACACTCAGGATGTGGTTTGCAGTATGAAGGGCTTTCTCTTAGCCAAAAAGTTTCTACTATTTAACCGAAGGGAGGCTTGATGTCAGCCACATCTGTCAGTTCCAATTTGTGCCTTGGAAGTCTGGCAGATGGCGTTATCTTCTTCCTCAAGGCGGAGGCATTGCTCCCTGAATTCCCCTCTCTCCTGCCCAGGCTCTCTGGTTCCTCCCTTCCCTTGGTGGCTGTGCCCTGGACTTAGGAATTTCAACTGGCCCATCTGTAAACTGAAGTGAAACAAACTTCATTTGTGGATTTTTTGTGATTGCAGGCTCTGTACTTCCAGTAGAACTTTAAGACTTTTGACATGAAAATGGATAATGACAAATTATATTTCTTCCTGCTTGAAATAACTCAAATTTATTGAGATCTGCTGTCCTCCACTTGGTCTCAATTAAAGGAAATATGGTCATTGCTAATGCTGGAGAAACATGCATGTTACTCTCCTACATCTGATAGAGGTAATGGGGGGTTTCAGAAAGGAATAATTAGCTTGCTTTTGTAAGCCACTCTCCACTTTTCCATGGGACTTAATTGCACACAACAATTAAAAACTTCCCAAAGCAGGTTACTAGTACAATGTCTGCAGGAGACCAGCGCACAGAGTTTATACCATAGTGTCTACCAGCCAAAAGCACACTACAGCTCCGCTCTGCTGGCGAGGCACAGAAATCTGGCTGGAACATGTGGCCCTTGCAGACGGCATGGGAAGAGCAATGTGCGAGGTGCATGCTGAGGAATTTGGTGTAAAATTTCCCACCTGGTGCAAGCAAGAGTTCCAAATGATGTTCTGCACGCTGTCTCCTCCCACTGCCCCTGCCTCTTATGGCTGGAGGAGTTCCTTTGGTCTCGTGCCGCTGCCAGTCACTCTCTCCCTCTCAAAACGCGATTCCTTCCACTGGTGTTTAACAGCTAACCTCGTTTCACATGCTTCCCCTTGCCATTTCCAGGCTTGTCCTTGATTGACACATTTAATAATCTGCCAACCCAAATGACAGTCTGAGCTCCTGTGTGCAAACATCAAATGCTGCCCAGCTTCATGAGCTTCTCTCAGGCTTTTCACCTCTCTCTCGCTCCCCACAACCCAATATTGTCTTTTCCCAATATGTTATCTGTAAACCCCTGTAGGCAGCAGCCTGCTCAGTCTTTGTTTCTGAAGTGTTGCATGTAAATCCAACCAAATCATCGGACTGTGAGTCGTCCAAGCGCTGGATGTGCTTTGCAGGCACTTGCGAGGGGCCGGGAAGGCTGTTGGGTGCCGTGTCGCGTGCACCCAGCTTTTTGCCGGGGGCTGTTTCCTACAGCTGGGGGTGTGCAACGGCTTTGTTGTCTGAAGAGGAAATCCGTTTCTGTCATCTCATCCTCAGACATAGGGAGTAAGACAAACTATTGTCCTGTTTTGAGAAAACATTCACCCATGGTGCAATAACATACGTGAAATAGCAACAAAGAGGAAAACAGCTTCTGGCGAGATGTATGTTAAGCTGATTAAACTTGCAGTTCCCCTTTCCCGCAGCATTTCTGATCCCTCTGCCAACCCCCACCGAATGCCCCCACATGCAGGATTATTGTCTTGTTTTCCAAGGTCTCATGTCATGTGTGTTCGTTTAAAGCAGGAGGACAGCTTGTTGCTCTCCCCTTTGTTGTTCTGCTGAACCTTGGAATTTTTTCATTTTTTTGTGGATTGAATGGCTTAGGGAACTTTTACCTTTCCAGCTAGTTCCTGATGGGAGTTGTGGTATTTCTGCACAGGGTCTCCTCTGGAGGAAAGCAAGCTTTCTGCTTTGTGGCTGGACAGAGAGGCGGGTGGAAATTTTTGGTTCTGCTTTAGTTTCACACTGCTTTAATGGCTATCAAAATCCAGCAAATGTACATCTCTCAGCAGTGGGCCAGGGTTGCTGTAGACAGTTACTCCTTTGGAAGGTCTGAAGACATGAAGAGAGCCACGTGCTTTAAGAAAGTCAGTCCATTTAGGGGACTTCTAGGTCCACAGAAGGGGACTTCTCTGTCCTGGTATTATTCTGTAGCACAATTTGTAACTGTTCCCTCTTCATGTCCTTCCCCCCCACCAAGTTTTGGAGAACACTGTCCTCATCCTAGCAGTGTCTTTCTGTCTTTGTGCGTACGGGACACCATGGGACTGTTGAGGTCTGGCTTCGCAGAATGCGGGGATAAAGCTGGTTCCCCTTTAATATCTGGCAGAGGCAGATTGCCTTTGTTATTTGTTTTTTTGGGTTGGTTTTGAGTTTAAAGTAAAAAGCAGTTGTGCCCTAGCTCTGGGTTGGTTTTGACCAACCAGCATTGAATAGATAATCTCTAAAGGATATGAAAGGTTTAATCATTTTAATTTTGTTTTTATTAAAGTTTATCATGACTTTTTTCATGTGCCCCTGATAAAGTGGGGGGTAACAGAAATCCACACAAACCCCCAAGCATTTGCTTAATGAAACTCTCTAATGGGAGGCGCCTGGCGGGAAGGAAGTGGTTAGATAGCTGGGCTGGGGAAGGCAGACCGAAGGCATGCTGTAATATCACTGAAACGTGGCAGGAATCTCATAAACTCCCCATCTAGCTCCAGCAGGCACTTGTCACTGGGAGCTCATGGCTTTCATTACGCAGAAAGAGAGGAAGCTCTGAAGGCTGACTTATTCCAGAATGTTTTTCTTGTTCAGCTGCATCTTAAAGCCCTCTCCACTTAAGAAAAGTAAAGGGGAAAACATCACCAGATGCTGTAGTAAAACACTGGGAAGCTCCTGGTCCCCCTCCTACTCTACTTTTTTTCTCCCCATCAAAACGAACTCCGGAGCAAGACTGAAACCAGGTTGTCAGAGCGCAGCGTCTCTCCCGAGCACAAGCAGCTGCTGTTTCCTTGGGGCAGAAGAGTTGCGTCCCTCTGCTTGTGGTCTCGCCCTTGGTACTGCGTTTGGTCACCAAAAGCTCTGCTGCTGGTGCCAGCTGCACCTTCTGCTTCTCTTCCCTGTTTCCCTTTTCCCCTCTCTTCCTTCCAGTTTTAGCATAGGGAACTCTTCTCTTGAGGATTTCAAGGTGGTTGTTGCTGTGGTACAGGTTAAATTCAAGACTGATGGGCTTTCCCTTTTTGGAGTGAATCAGTAAAGCTTTGAAGACGTTGCAGGTTGAACAGCAGTAGGTACTGCAGCCCTGTCTCAAGGTGTGTTGGAGAAGGGTTAGATGTCAGTGTGAGTGACACAGGATTCATATTAGCAGCAAATTCCGCTCATGTTTAAAGTCCCATCAGCACGGCTGTGCTAATTCTGTCCAAACCTCACACTTGCCCAGGTGCTGTGTCTGAGCCCCCTGCTCTGATGGTGTGGTGGTAAGAAGAAAAAGAAACCTTCCAAAAACTTAGACGCACATGCTCCAGTGACTGTTCCTCCACTGTCCACCCTAATTTATGATGTTCATCTCCATAGTGTTGCATGGTAGCAGCTCATCTCCAGTATCTTTCCTATAGGTTTGACTGTTCTAGCCATTGCTGCACTGCTATTTTCTTCCTTTCTACACTGTTAGGCTTCAAATTAAATATATCTGGAATGAACACGCCTTCTTCTGTGTTAACAGGTTAATGAGTTTAGAGGGTTGCCTCACTTGCATGCTTTTGTTGCCATGTTAGCTCAGAGTCTCTTTTCCTGTTCTGCTGTTGACCTGAGCTGAAAGGCACTGGAGCTCCAGCACGGAGAATTGCCGATACCGTGATACCTCCTTTCCTACTAATTTGCCCAGTAACACATTAGGTGGGGACAGTGGCAGAAAGAAAAGTTCGGTTATGTTCAACTGGGCACAGGCTTTGTGTTCAAAGACAAGGAGGATGTTTAACTTGTAAGCAGTGGAGTAGGGTGAGGAGGGGCCGTCGGAGAAAAGCTGCCTGCCAGGCTTCACGCTCGAGCCCTTGCTGCGGAGCTGCTGGACGGCAGGGTCCAGCAGCTGGGCTTGGCAGTCGCTGACTCCTGGGCTAATTACTGGTACCGAACGAGAACTCTGCTTCAAACCGACTGCCTCGCCGGG
Source organism: Phaethon aethereus (assembly GCF_964289735.1). NCBI lineage: Eukaryota > Metazoa > Chordata > Aves > Phaethontiformes > Phaethontidae > Phaethon > Phaethon aethereus. The sequence goes on from NC_138589.1 coordinate 22,349,452, forward strand.
TTCTGCGCAAAGCAGAGCAAACCTCCAACCTGCTCCCTCAGCACTGCTTGTGCTTGCTGCATTTTGCTCTGCTCCTCGTGCGGAGGTGCGGCCGTACCCCAGTGTCCTGCGGGGTGAAGCGACCAGACAGCCCTTCCTGGCCTTACGCTGCCTGCCCGCTTGTGCAGCGCCAGCGCAGAAGAGTGCTGGGCCCGTGCCAGGAGGTAGGAAGTGCGAGCAGGACCCCAGCCTGCCGGGGGGTACCTCAGGTTTTGCTGCGGCTGGCAGAGCTCCAGCCACACTTCATTCTGGTACCTCTGTGGTGGCGGCCTGGAGTCTCTCCAAACGACTCCCGAAGAGCGCCAGTAGGCTTGGGAGTGCAGCGCTCTGCCGGGTCGTCTCCGCTCGGTCGTACAGGCTCATCCTTAAGGAGTGTCGGGCGCTGCGGCTGCTTCCGACTTTTTGTTGCAGAAGTCCGTGCTGTTGCAGATGTCCCTGCTCATGGACTAGATGGCCTTTAAAGGTCCCTTCCAACCCAAACTCTTCTATGATTCTGTGATTCCCTGGGATGGGGTTTGCCTTGGCTGCACACTCAGGTTTTGTGCCACGGCAGCACCTCTTTGAGGTGGGAGGTTCCAGGATTCCCTTCGGCTCGGCTGTTTCCTGCCCATCTGCACATCTTGTCAGTAACGAGAATTCTGGCTGACTTCTGTGATGGGGGATAACAATGAAAGTTGTGCTTGGAACCAGACATCTCCTCCAGCCTTGTGACCGTGTTCCTGACCACTGCTGTTCAGGGTTAGGAACGGGGCTGACTCCTCTCTGATGCTGACACCAAAAAGGTGTTGCAATAGCACCAGTCCTGGCCAAGGACTACAGTTTCCTTTCTGGAGGAAGCATCAGCAGGACATCAGGAGGTGGTGGGCAAGAGCTTGCCAGCTAAAGGGAGCCCAGACTTGCCTCTGAAGGTCTCACCCTGCAGCTGATAGCTCGTATGGTCCAGTTTGGCAGGATGCTCCTAGGCAGAAATGCCAAGCTTATTTTCCTTCTACAGTTTCATTGCAGTGTAAGAAGAACAGGGAAAGAGGATGTGGGAGGTATATACACAGACTGGATAAAGTCTCTCTCAGTGTAGCTGTAATTCTGTATTTTTCCCTTTCTCCTGAATACGTTGCGCTTTTTATAAAAAAAAAAAAAATTTCTTTTAAAAGGATGCCTGAGCCATTCTAAACATAGAGCTGTCCCTGAGACTGGCTGAGGCGGTACCAGATCTCCTGGGCTGTGACAGTGCGTCCTGGAGACAGCAAATCCACACTTTCTGCAAAAGAGGAGACTACATGGTTGGGATGGATGCAAAGGATGCTTTTATGACACTGTTCTGTTCCTCACACAGGAACACTTTAAATCTGTTCCTCAAACAGGAGCATCCATTTACACTGGATTTCTGGTCTCCAGCTCCATCTTTTCATCAGAGAGGAAATTGCAGGACAAGATCCCTTCAGACCTCCTCCTGTGGTGCTTTTGCACCACTGGTTGTAGCAGAACCTGCCTATGTGTTTTCTGAGATGGACAAAGCTTCTCACTGTCAGTGAGAACTCCAGTCCAGATCTTTAATGCAAATAGTAATGGAAAGGTCACTGCATGAGTCTATGGAGGATGTAAGTCAGGGTCCAGAAGCAACCTCTGGGCCTTTCATTAGCAAAGACACTAAGCTCACTTCAGCTTTGTCCTCAGAGTTTTAAACATTTTTCATTTACAGATGATGATAAAAATGTTGCTAATTTGTTTCAGCATTTCTCAGAAATGTTAAAAAAATGGGACTGAAACTCCAGAAATCTGGACAACTTTACAGTTCTGACATGCATCGATAGAAGTAAGTTACTTCCCGGCTTAGGGTTTCATCCATGGAACAAAAAGAATATCTACTTAGTCTTCAAGGTGGTTGTGAAACTGAATTCCTTGACATTTGCCATGTGCTTTTCGATCCTTGGAAGGGAGAGGTAGGGTCCCTTCTCATGGTCTTTCTTGCAGGTCTTCAGAGACAGAAAACTGTCCTTCCAAGTGCCAAACCTGCAAGGAGAGTGCTCTCATCCGTACCACTTCTTGCTGCGACCAGAGCAGGCTTCTCACAGCTGGTCAGCCAAAGCAGTTCCACAGAAGAAAGCAAGCATGGGAGAACTTTTCCAGAGCTTGCATACTCAGACTGGTGTCAGCACGCTAATGCGCTGTCCTCTTTGGAAGGTGAATTTGAAGCTTGTTACCACTTAACAGGCTGATTTGGGGTTACAGTGTAGGCTTTGTTGCCCTGTACAAGAGAACCATTTGTTCATAAAGGCTGGTGCAAGCCCACAGGGTCATGCTCAGTGCTGGAAGAGAATGTCCTGCACCTTTCCTCCCTTCAGGGAATATCCCTGCAGAGCATCAATTTCTTTCCTTTTTGTTTCTGACTTCTTCCTGTCCTGATTCTCTCATACTTCATTCTGCTGCAGGAGCATATGTCTGATGGTCTTTATCTTAAACTGGCAGGACTGGAGAAGGGAGAGTGTCTGACCTAAACAAAAAAGTGCTTTGAGATCTTTGTTCAGAGGAGGCATTATGAAAATGGAAAGTATTCTTATCCTGCAGCTCACTTGTCGGGGTTATAGACTTAACTGCAAGAGATAGGGAGCTTGGTTTCTGAAATTGATTTTGTTTTTCTTTAAGAGCCATAGGCAAAATGAGATTGTATACGTTATCAGTAAGATGATTTGTGAAATAAGGTGTTACAGAAGCTGGCACAGGGCTAGAAACAACTGGCCTGACCCACTCCAGTGTTTTCACTGCCATTAAGTGTACTTCGACGTGCACGTCAGGAGAACGCCCTCCTATAGACTTGCTAGCGGTCTGGTATTTGCCTGCATTTCTCGACCGTGCTTGCTTCCTTTTCCGTCTGTCCTATTGATCCTCTGAAGTCCTCAGAACTGCCTAAGATGGAGCCACCACACACATTTATTTTTCCACTAAAAACTTGAGATTGTTTAATAACACGTCTGCCAATGTCTCGCTCTGGCTGCTTCAGAAGGAAATTTGGGGACCCGTAAACAAATAGTAGCCTACCTCAAATAAAGGTCTCATCCTTATTCCTGCTAAAATTTAGTTCATGCCCTTAAGCAAGAGGGTTTCTATTTCTTCCAAATAGTCAGTTTGCTTTTCTAATTTCTACATCTTGATGCCCTTGCCATCTATTTTGTTTTGACCTCGATTTCTTGAGGCCACAAGTTCCAAAGGTTAATTGGGAGCTGTATGAGAAAGTATATCCGTATTTGCTTCAAATTTGCATTTTTTCCATGTTCATTGTCAGTCCTCCAGAGACTGGAGGATGAGAGGAGGAGTATTGGTCCAGCTCCCTTCCTTGGATGCTCCTCTCGAGGCTGCCTTATTTTTTTTCAGACCAAGCAGCCCTAATCTTCCTCTCCTTTTCTGTGTAGGCACCTCTTCCTACCCCTTCTCTTCAGCCTTTTTATTCATCTGTGGCCTCTTCATTAAATAAATGACAGTGTTTAAATTTTTTGTGCTGTTCCACACGCGCCATGTTGTTTCTTCCCCGTACGCCGTCAGACGCAGGTTTCCTTTGGTCGGCCTGCCGGGTGTCCTGGCCTTCCTGAGCTGGTGCCGTGCACCGCGTAGGTCCCCACTTAATGCCTCCCTGGTCCCGCGCTGGGCCCCGAGCCCTTCAGCCTCAGCTTTCTGGGGCCCCGGCGCTGCCCTGCTATGGCCTCAGGCTCAAAGGGACGGAAAGCGGGGATGGAGTGCGCGTGGCTCGCCGGCCTCTCCTTTGCTTTTCTGATTTGCGGGTGTTCGTGCAGGGCAGACGCTGCTGCTCCTTTTCTGGGAACTGCCGCTCTCGTTTGGTTACCAATTAAGCTGAAGCATTCTGGCCTTTTCCGTCCTCCTTTTTATTGTTACTGGAGGGTGAATTAGGGCTTGGTGTTTAGGATTGTTCTCTGGCCTCTGCTGCTACTTTGCTGCCTCTTTTGTGGCAAAACAATGGCATTAATTTTGGGCCTTTCCAGGCAGGCAGGCAATCTGGCAGCACACAGTGCCTGTCGTTCCACTTCACTTGTGCAGCCACCTCTCCTTTCCACATCACCTACTCACTTTTCTCCTCCTATTGTTTTTTTTCCTTCCCTTTTGTGCTTGCGAGTGTGTGTGGTGTGGAGGATTGCTTGGAGTTTATTTTGTTCCAGTCTGGAAGGGTTGGAGGTCGCGGCCTGGATGCCGACCGAAGGGAAGCAGGCGAGCGGGCGATACGAAGCAAGCAGGCTCACCCTGCTGTGCCTCGTTCCCTGAGCCAGCGCGTCGCCAGCCATCGTGGCTCTGATGAGATTCAGGCAGTGGGAGGTGGGTCGCGCCGCCCTGTTGCCCCTTCACCAGGCGGTCCCTCTTCCAGGGCCTCAAGCGGTGCGGTGAGGAGACCATGACGTGGGGAGGTGCTGGTTAGGGGACAGAGGGGTGCTGACAACGCCCCGTGACAAGGGTCGTGCGGGCGTGGGCGGCGGAGGGTGCCGGCGCAGACCCGTCGGGGACACCGAGCACGCAGCAGCGGCCCCGTGCAGCATCAGCCGCGGGAGAGCAGGGCCAGAGCGGGCTGCGGCCGGCGGCGGGGGAGAAGAGTCCGGCTGCTCTCTCTGCCATGCCCCCAAAAGCAGCAAGAAGCCCTGGGCCACCACTGCTTGGAGAGGTGCCTGCGGGTGGCCGTGGGCTGGGTGCAGGGCACGGGTGCTGTCTGTGCCCCACCAGCGTCTGTGGGCCCCTGCCCCCCCGGGTGTCGCTCCAGGTGGCCTCTGCCTACGCTCACGAGGGGTGGCTGCAGGAGCAGGCGGTGGCTGGGCAGCCGGGTGCGCTCGTGCCGGATCCTGGAGGCGCTTGGCAGCAAGCAGCTGCTGCTGGCTGCACTGTGGATTTTGCTTTTCCCGCTGATGGATGGCGAGGGAGGATGTGTGTGCGAGGTCAGGAGCACGGCAGCAGCTCTCCGGGGTCACCATGCCATCCTCTCCCTCCCAGCTCTGCACTTGGGAAGCGCAGGGGACGCCTCGCTTTCACCCGTGA